>NC_080672.1:226700738-226743738 GCF_030247195.1 Topomyia yanbarensis
AGAGCTCCGCTGATTGAATTCGGGTATCTAGAAAGTTCTCCAGATATTGCTTCTTAGCTCTTCTAATTGTCGTATTCACCCGGTTGCGTAACATTTTATAGGCTAGTCGCTTTGCATTCTTTTCGTGGGGGAGCGCTCTTACCCAGCCTTTATAAGCAAGATCCCTTTCCACTAACGACCTATAGACGTCGAAGGAAAACCATTTATTGTTATTTTTACGATTTTTGCTTCTTCGTTCGGGAATGCAGCTGTCATGCACTCTCTTAACCTGAACATTGAATAAATTCAGCAGCTGATCAGAGTCCTCAATAATGACGTAAAACTCATCCCATGGGACAGAGTTAAAAGCGTTATGCAAGGGTTCCGGATTAATGTAATCGTAGTCGCGGTATATGTAAGTGTTAGTAGGCTTGGTGACGTCCAAAATCCAATGACCCGAAAATTAAATCGTGTTAGGTGAAGCGTACAAATGTACGGCGAACTAAAACTAACTAATTGTTTTCGTAACTTTTCTTTTATTTTTCACTGATATATTACGGACTACCCAACCGAAAACTTAAACGGGTCACTACCCCGGTCGCGGCCGGGCTAGGGCTATTACAATCAACTGACTTCTTACGACTGCCCGACACACGCACGCCTGCTATCCGTGCGAACCCTAACTGACTTATCACGATTGACTAACTGAATGACTCCCCGGACGCGGCCGGGCGAGAGCAACTTAAACGACTGACCCCTTAACTCGGGTTTAAAAGACTTTTTAACAACGCGGGTTTAGATCACTTTCGCGCATCTCTGAGAGAAATGCACGAAGTTTTTTGAAAGCATTTCTAAAGCTCTCTCTAGAACTGTCGGTCGCTGGCCGATTCAATTAAAAACAATGGACTGCTCCATAAGGTGATGCCATGCCCCTGCTACAGTAGTGTTGCAGCGTAAGCAAACAATTTTGTTGTTATTAAACATTGCCTTCGCGTATACAAGGCGCAGCGTTAATGAAACTTACTTAGCTTAAGGCTAATTCTTTATGATGCAACTTAACTCATGGAATCGAGCATCCAAGAGATTGGCAAATGATGATTGAATATTACCGGGATTGAAACCGGAAGAAATTAGGGACTCTGCATGCCCCTTTTACCTATTGAGCTTGATGTTGCCTCGGAGAGACGCATCATCAAGACAATTGCGCGGGTTACCTTTAAATGAGGTAAAAAGTCTTTTGTACCTTAATTCCTAAGATTGCCATTACAAAAATCATATTTGTTGTTACTTTTGTCAAAACCAAATATTTACAATTTGCTATCATTATTTGACATTTTCTTAACATCCTAACTTTACGGTGGTCCCAGTGTGCACCTCTTCCTGCTTCCAAACGTTACATCCACTCTCGGCTCCTCGACTCGGTTGCGTAGTGGTTCTCGGAATTCAGATTTCGGGCCCCTCGTGCGGCAGGATATTTCCAATTGGTTGAGAAGTGACATCCTTCTTTGTCCGCAGATTGTTGTCCTCTTGGGCCATGGTTGCTTGCTCATACATATTGTTTCGATTCTGTCTTCTCCGTTCACGTTGTTGATTCATGTTATCGATTCCTTGCTCCTCGATTCTGGTTAGAATTTATTTGTTGTACCAACCCTCGATCGATTACATTGATATCGACGTCCTTTACGTATTTGTCTACATTGGTTTCTCCCTCAACGTTTGGCTTATCCGGGAGATTTGTCTGCTTGCTTGCTACCTTTAGGCCATATTGGTTGTGGGCTACTGAGGCGCTATTTTCAATCACACAGACCGGGTTTGACTGTTTCGACTGTGGCTTTAATCTTTGGTTTAGGCTGATCCAGGTTTAGCCTTCGTTGTCAATACTCCACTCTCAGCTTCATTGAATTTCTCGTTAATAATGGGCTGTCCTGCTTGTTTCGTATTTTGACCATTCTTCCACCTCCGAGATCCCCTCCATCTTCTTCCCGTCACCACCTGCAACCGTCCTTTCCAAATCCATCCTTGTCGAACGCGTTGGGTAGTGCTCGTGACTACCATCTCAATGGGGCACACACTACTCTGGACTTCTGCTTCCACTTCATGCAAAATCTCCTATGTTTAATATTTTTTTTTTTCATTATATGTTATTTGCTTCTTTGTTCTACGTTTTGATGAGTTGATCGCTGTAAATTATTGTTGTGCATAAACAAAAAAAAACTAAGTTAAATTTTTTTTGTGTAATCATCATTTTAATCTGCAATTTACTATATTTATTTAACTATTTTAACTTTCATTTATTTACAATTATTTATCGTTCTCTTTAAAATTTGTTGTCATATGTGAGACTCCACTGCTGTGTACATTAATCAACTTGTATTATCACTTTTGTTTGTAGTTTATGTTGGAAGGGAAAAACCGACTCGATTGGCTATCTTCCAAATCTTCTAATTTCTGTCGGTGATTCTTAGCAAAAACATAGTGTTAGTGGTTAGTATGTTTCTCCCAATTCCTTCTTTTTCCCCAGATGTGTTTTTTTTGTTCGAGATCTTTTGCTACTTTGCTCGTTTTAATAATTTCGAGTTCTTTTGCCTGTTGTGCTCAGTTTTTAGTAATTTTTTTTGTAATATTGTTTTAGGCTCGAGATGGATAATATATTTTTTTGTGTGTTCCTCGAGTTGTGTCTTTTTTTGTAATTGTGTTTTTTTTCATATTAATTTTTTTTCATAATAAATTTTTTTTTGGATAATATATTTTTTTCTAAAAATGTTTTGTGTCGACAACATTTGTCGAAGCGAGGTAAGTATTTTTGCGGGAATACTTGGTTATCTTCCTTCCTGTCTATTGTGGTTTCGTGTATGTTGCTTCGACATCTCCCGCTATCCAATTGAGGTTGACCCAGGAGGGTTTCTGCAAATAAAGACTTAAATTCCCGAAAAGATACATGGTATTGGTAACCATGCGGTTATGAAGGAAAAGTACTCTGAAATCTTACTTACCATAATCGACTATCTCTATCCTAAAAAGTATCTGAAAATTGCAATTGCCAAGGTGGACTGATGCGCAACTTGTGAAACCAACTCAAAATTCTCCTAATAATATTTAGAAAGATAGAAAAAAAATAACGCACATTGGTAGATTTGCGACTCTTGTGAATTTTAAAATGAAATTCTTCTGCAGTGTCTGTCTCTACTGCAACTTGTTGATAACTTTCGTGTTCCGGCATGTTCTGTCGTTTTTTTTTCATAAACTCCTTTTTATAATATATTCTACCTCTAATCGCTATGTGTATACTTGACCCTGCAATATTTACTCAACCCATACTTTTTTTTATGGACGTCTCCGTGACTCTTAAATGGTTAAAATATTTCCCACTTTATACTTTCTGTCATTAAAATTCCCGTTTTTCTTGGATTCTTTCGGTCCATTATACCTGCAAGAACGCTCATGGTTACCCTATCAATATTCGTATGACTGTCGTCAGCGTCCATCGCTGATTTAGAAAATACGTGACCTTAATAGTCTTGGCTCTAGCTCTTGTCCTTTGACTCTGGCTTTACTTTTGTTTTGGCTCTGGTTCACTGACTCAGGCCTTGTTATATATTCATACTAAGATCCTTTTTATAAAATTGTGCTCAGCTCAGGTCCTTTTGACTCTGGCCCTTCTGTATTTTTTTTTCTTAGTTTGGTTCAGGTTTCTCGGACTCTGACCATCTCTTGTATTCAATTTTGTTATCAGTGTTTTGCAACCTTCGTTCTGATTGCCCTTTTTCCATGTATTCAATTTTATACTTGTATTTGACGTTTTTTAAATTTTTTTACATTTCTTACAAAAGAAATGTATAGGATTCGCTCAAACTTTGAAAACTATTTCCGAGGCCCGGAGGGCCGAGTTTCATATACCAATCGACTCAGCTCGACAAATTGAGACAATGTCTGTATGTGTGTGTATGTGTGTATGTAGTATGTACAAAATGTCATGTAATTATCTCAGCAATGGCTGAACCAATCTTAATGAAACTAGTTTCAAATGAAAGGCCTAACGCTCCCATTTGACACTATTATTTTTGTTTTTCGATATGTTGTTTACTTTCTGAGATATGGGTAATTTTGTCAAAACAGGGCTGGTTTGAAGCGAATGACATTCGACCAAGGCAACTATATCGCGTGAAATAAACAGAAACAAAATCTTATGAAAATACCTTTCTAACAAGCTATAGATTGTTAAAATCCGTTCACGAGCGGCGGAGATATTAAACATTTTGTATTTTCATTCTTCGCTTACCAATTTCCACTAACTAAAAATTAGAGCGTTCCATACAGAGTATTGCTTTACTGGTTTTTTAGGGTCAAACCTAAACCGATTTTGAATATCCGGGTATGCAAACACATCTGCGTGATTCAATGATTTTGATTCCGAAAACATTTTGTGAATTTACTTAATAATCAATTGCCTATTTCTCAAAAATTCATAAGCAAGTTCATTTCAAAGACAAAATAATGTGTAAATTCACTTCAATGTGCAAATTTGTCCAGAGTTTTTTAATTTTGATTATAGAGGTTTTAACCTTAAGGTCATTCGCCTCTTCGGGTTAGAAAAATCTCTTATGAAAAATTTCTAACCCTATGTGCGGGGTCGGGACTCGAACCCAGGTGCGCTGCGTACAAGGCAATCAATTTACCAACTACGCTACATCCACCCTCATTGTCCAGAGTTGATGAATTTACCCTTGGATTGAGCAATGCGTTCACTCGTGAGATAAACGTTGGATGGTATATGAATACATCAAGTAATCCTCCTAGTAGTGAGAAAATAGATTTCTAATATAATTCATATTCATATTATACTCGTAGCATTACCAAGAGCAACTGTATTTTGGATTAACCAAATTGTAGTGAAAATTTATCAGTTGCATTATTGAAAATAAAGATTTAAGGAATCAAAATTTCGCACTATAAACAAAAATAATGTCACAGCTCTAACCATCATTTACCATTCCTCACAACTGACACTGAGTTGTACTGTAAACCCCATTATACATTTTTCATGATCAATGTGACTAAAAGCATATTTATTTGCGAAAAATGCGACATGTCATTTCAAGAATGTTCGTGTTTCAAAGCAGTCCAGAGGCACTTTTAATACTAACTGGCTTTTCGATGAATTTAAGTACTTATTCTTGTAGTTTGAACCATTTCTTTGCAATGGTATTGCTTTGTATAGGACTCATTAACCCATATCTCCAGAACGAGAGTTCCGAACGAAACAATTCGCAAGTAATAAGGATGGGTGGAAAAAGACTGCATTGTAATCGATTGCATGTACGAGTTTTATGCCATCGACAATAATATAATTGCCAACATAGCCTGGACACTTGACACCCTTTTCTAGATATTTCAATGCGAATGAATATTATTTACAGGTGGCCTTTTCTCAGTTTACGATTTCTAATTACGCGTTAAAATACTGGACCTGAAAATTCCATTCTATACAAAATCATTTTTCAGATGTCTGTAACCAAAAAGAGATCTTTTAATTCCAAAACAAATTCCTGATTTCTAGATTTTCTGATGACTAATTAAGGACCATCAATAAAGTAGAAACACCCGATAATCCTAAAAATTCCGTCAAGAAAAGAAGAACGAAAACGTGCTCTTTGCAATGGGATTTTCACAAACATTTCAGAATATTCTGAAACAATGGCTTTGAAATTCGTGAAATTTGTTTTATTCATTTACTTCATTTCAACAACTTTCTTAAAATATTATTATATATTCTCATTTTTTCCAATTCATTCCTTTAATGTATTATATTCGTTTGGTTTATTTCTGGCATTTTAAATATTTGACTAATAATAAATATATGATCATTTCATTTTAAAGATTTTTTTCACTTAGCATTGTTTTTATTTATTTTATTTATGTGACCTAATTTTATCTATTGTATTCATTTAATTCGTTGTATGCATTCCGATCAGTTTATTATCTTATGTATCTTATTCGAATTATTCATTTAATTTATTTTATTCACTTTTGTCTAATATTTTTTTCTGATATTTTTCCGGTTCACACTTTTTTTCATTTTAATAATCTGACTAATTTTGTTCAGTCATTCACTTTATTCATTTCATCTAGAACATTAATTAGATACAATATAATTTCTTCTATTAATTCTATTACTTTTTAATATTGCTGATCTTTTCATTTTAATAATTTAACTGCTTAAAAACAAAATGAAAAAATGATAAAAAGACAGAAAACATTTTTATTGTGATAAAAATTCTTTATTTTGTTTATATTATTCATTCCATTCATTTTATTGATTTTATTAACTCTCTGTTTATCCTGTTATTTATGAACAATATTTTCAAATAGCTTTACTACCCATACTCGCAAATCAGTCCCATAAAGATAGAAAACGGGACAAATATGCGTTCATGGACAATAAAACTTGGGGCTTGGACAAGATTTCTTCACAAAAAAGTAAAACTAAGAATTGTGACAATCACCGATTATTTGAGCGCTAATAGTTACAAGAAAGATCCGTAGAACTCAAGGTATTGCAATTGCTTTGATTGGATTTCACTAGAACAGTGCTGCCAGAGACATTTTCAATTATCGGTGAAAGATTATATTTTGATATATCTTCGTTTTCTTCAAATATTTTTGAAAACTGATAAATCTTATTAATTTGGACTGCTTTCGGCTACCTTTTCACTTTTAAGAAAAACGGTTTTGGAACCCTATATATGCGACAAAATAATTAGGTATGAATAAGTTAATTTAATCCATATTATCCATAGCTTAACGGAGCCGTGGATCTTTCATGTGTTAACAATATGTGAAAATTAAAAATAAAAGCAAATATTATTGATCACCTGTTGGATCTCGTGCGCGCAACTTTTTATTGCGAGCAGAGACCTTTCGCGGCTCACCTACTGCGTCATGGGGATCATTTTATTCTCTTCTATCGTTAAAGGTGTCTTGGTGCTCAGATGTTCTTTCCTGCTTATTACCTTTACGGGTGACCAGTGTAAATCCGTCGTCATTGTTTTTATCTTCTTCACCAATATTGCTTACAGTGGTTTTTGGAGTGCTGGATGCTGCTTTTGCAGTTGTCAATATGGACTGAACAGCTGCCACAAATTTTGCAACTCTTTTTTGGGTTGGTTTTCCGTGGATTCGTTGGGAATCGGTAGTGATGCCTTCTCCTCTGTATCTTCCGCGCAAGGTTGTCCGTGGTGTGCTGTCTGGTTACAATACTTGCACGTAGGAGTTTGCCCCTCGTGGGTGCATAACGTAGTTTGATTAATAGTAGCTTCGTGGGTTTTAAGTTTTATAGTCAAGTGGGAGGGGATAGGTCTTTCGATCCGCATCCTCATCACAAGAACACCGTTAGGTGTACCTGGGAAGAAATTTCTCCACGTATCAGGTGTAACGGATTCTACTTCTCCGTATCGCGACATGTATTCTGCAACTAGATCAGGAGGGGTACGTGGTGATAGGTCATGTAACTTTACATCTACATAGTCTTTTTCTATATACACGGGAATCTTAATTCCAACTTTATCACTTTCAGTCACGTGCTTCAAGTTGTTCTGCAGAACGAAACGTTCAGCTTTGGCTAACGTGTTGAATGATATGAGTACTACATTGCGAAGATGATGATACTGAAGGTACATAACCTCTTTGAGCCTAAGCTGCATCTTCACCTTCAGCAGGTATTCCACTTCACTAAAACTCAATCGTATTGAGCAGAATTTAAAGTCAACGACCGCTGTGTTGGGTCGGAGCAGACTTTTTTCGTCAACTTTACTCATGACGGCACGAATAAATTGAATGTTTCCTTTGTTCTCGAGACAATGCACACTAGATCTAGAGGTTGCTAGTTGTTGTTCACTTGGTTCGATTGTACGTCTGACTTGGACAGAAGTAGAAAATAGACTGAGGATATTTCTTATTGTTAAAGTGAAAGCATAAAAAGTGTAAGTGGATTTAAATACTTTGATTAAAGGCCTACAAAGTGCATAGATGAATTTAGTCCAACTTTTTCATCATTTTTTTTATAGGCATCGTAATGAAAAATGACGCGGTGGGGCAAATCCGACCTCTAAATGGTAGGGTAAATCCGACCGCTTTTGTGCTAAGAAAATGATTATTTATAAAATTGGAATATATTTTTATTGTTATTTATTATTATTTTTTCACAATGGTTCATAATTACAAACGAAAGATACAAAAACGTGATGAATATAGAATTCGTCTAGTAATTGCTCCGAGAAAAATGGGAATATCTTTACGTACTATTGCTCATAATTTTGACATTCCAAGATTGACATTGAATTCCATTTTCTTCATGCTACAATTCAATAACATAACATTCATTGATTTATTTTCAATGATAAATCCATATAATTTGGGTAGTATCTATACTAAATCAACCAAAAACATAGGCGGTCGGGTTTACCCCACCATTTTTGAAAACAGCAAAAATGAACATTTTCGTAAAACACTTGTATCTCAAAGCTTTCCCAAGATAGGAATATGCATTGAAAGTTGTTCAGAAGTCTAACCTTTAATTTGGTATATAAAACGACTTAATCCGATATAAAATGAGCATTTTACAGCCAACACCATTTACTAGGTCGGATTTGCCCCACCTTACCCTATTTATTTTATTATTCCAATTTTTTATGGTTTTATTCATATTATTTATTTCAATCATTTTATTAAATGGTTAGTTTTTCCCAGGTCACATATTTTATTCAGTTTCTTAATTTTATCAATTCGGTTTAGCCAGTTCTTTATGTTATTGTATGATAGCTTGTTATCCTGAAACAATTTAATTTACAAGAGAGAAATTAAGAGAAATTTCATTACGTTTTAATATCGTCTAATTTTAATTTGAGCTAATTTGATTTATTTATTTTATTAATTTGATTTATGTTAATCATTCTATCCATTTCATGAATAACTTTTTTATTTTAAATTTTGTTTTGTTTTACTATTTTTCTTTAATTTATTCAGTTTATTCGAAGCGTTATTCGTGCACATCTCACATCTAGTTGCTTGTAAATTTAGCGTGTGATCGGCAAGCTAATGAATAATACAACAGTGATATGTGTAAGAAATGTCTCATCTTACTGATAGGTGGATTAAATCGGTTTTTTTTTAATTATATCCCATATTTTGTACTACAGTCTTCTTGACTTGTTAATAAAAAAATCCCATTTCCTGGCTTTATATCTTCTGCCATTTTAAAGTGCTTTTTTGACAGACACTGTTTTTTTTATCTAATACTTCTGATCAATTCTTTATGCTTTCCTCAATTAAATTTTGTCTTTGTATGATGTGTTGTCTTTCGTTCGTTATGTTTGTCATTTATTTCTAGTGTCATTTAAATGAAACAAGTATATTTATATGTATTTGCAACTATTCTATAAATACTTAGATAATATACATTCTGCTTAACGGGATTGAATATCCACAAGGTGTGGACTATTGGAGAATCTTTCACTTTCCATCGGTGGAAAAGCCCTTTTTCTAGATAGCTCGAGTATG
The DNA here is from genome assembly GCF_030247195.1 of Topomyia yanbarensis. Lineage (NCBI taxonomy): Eukaryota > Metazoa > Arthropoda > Insecta > Diptera > Culicidae > Topomyia > Topomyia yanbarensis. The sequence continues at coordinate 226,710,273 of NC_080672.1, forward strand.
TAGCCTCTGATGATTTCACAATTCGGTCATTACCCCGTAACTGATTACTTTCGCTTTCGCCCTCAGCTAAGCTATACTGGTTGTCGTTATCGTTTTCTCCGGTTTGCTCCTTAAAACCGGAGTCTACGGAATTTTCGTCATTGGCATAATTCTCATAATTATACCTAAAGTAGTTATTTTCCCTCAACGGGCTTTTATCAATGCCATTGACATGTTGAACTTCCGTAATATTTTCTGATCCGCTTTGTGGGATCACACTATTTATGCATCTTTCTTCGTTGTGTTCTTGTTCATCCTCAGAAATTTTTCCCGTACATGTAACATAATTATTGTCGTTCTCCTCTTCTAAGTCAACAATATTTTTCGTTTTACTACTTTTCTCATCATCATGAGTTTCAACATTACTATTCGTGATCGCTTGCTCTGTTTGGCACGCTTCCTCAACTATAATTGTACATTCATGCGTTATCATTGTGGGCGTTTTATTATCCCTTACTTCCATTTGACCTTCATTATCTGTCAAATTTATTTCTTCTAATTCGTCATTATGCACTTTCTCCAAATCTGTGGTAGTGCAAACTTTTTCTTGCTGATGCAATAATTCAATTTCATCAGGTAACATCGGAACTGGATTATTACCGTTTTCCGACATGGTGAAAGACCGTTCGAGGTCGTAATATCTTCTATCATGATGTATTAAATTATTATTTGCGCTTTCTTTATTGTTTATAACGCAATTCACACTTACTTCGTTACTTTGGTCTCCATAATGACCCACTTGTTCGTAGTTACCATATGGTTCTTGTTTGTTAGTGTCAATATTCTGATCATAATCGGACCAGTTCGTTCTCGCATGCATTTGCGGTGAATGATCATATTCAATTTCTTGTGTATAATGTTGTTCCGGAAGATTTTCTTTCAAGTTTTCGAAGTCTCCCATTATCGAATTGCTACAATTGCTAACGTTTTCCTCGTTCTGGAAAATTTCGAAATTTTTGCCATTGTAATTTATTGCGCTGAGATCATCTTCAACGTCTCGGTTAATCGGACCATTTGAGTTGACAAACCGATCGTTATTATTGTTATAAAAATCCCGCTGACAAGACTGTTCAGCGTAGCTATCTTATATTAATTGAAGCTGGTGCAATAGTTTTCCGGTTGTTGCTTATTAGCCCAACGCCACGACTGCAACCGTTTTTCAATATTTTTAAGATGGTACATACGAACACTATCCTCTTCTAAAAGTTCTACCAGCTCTTTAAACGAAGCTGTTCGGTAGCCTCTCGCTGAATTCTTGAGGTTTACATCCTTCAGACCAGCTATAAAATGAATTCTCAAATTTTTCTCTGCATAAGGGTCCGGTTGCTGGCCCTGTTGGTTGTAAAATTCGTCAATTTGATCCATGATACAGAGTGCTCTAACGGCATACTCCTTAAAAGATTCATTAAAACTTTGCTCTAAATCTTCAATTTGCAGTGCGATTGCTTCTGCAGATATTTTCATACCAAATTGCTCTTTTAAATTTCGAGCCATTTCATTCCAGGTCTCGGCTTTTATTCGTCTTATAAATTTAGCCGCCTCACCTTTCATTTTTATCAACACTACATTCAGTAGGTACTTCTGGCTTTCTCCTTCTGGAATTTCATCGGCAAAAAGCTGTATTTGCCCTAAAAATGGCACCAACTCATAGGCTGAGCCGTAAAATTCTGGGATGCATTGTACTGCCTCCAGCATAGGAAATCGGTAAGCATTTCTGCCACCGTTATCATTCCTTCCAATATTCATAGTGGCAAATTCGAATTTTAATTCCACTCATATAACTTTGATGGGCTTATGTTTCCAAAAAAAAATTAAAAAGAATTTTAACATTGCTGCACGTGATTCATAAATTAATTAATTAGTCACTTTGCGCAAAGCATCGTGTTACATAATATAGTCTTGACCGTGGTCAAGACAGCACATAACAGTGTTTTTACCCAAAGGTAAACACCGTATTCCAATGGCCTGCATGGTTTTAAGTTATTATTTTTGCGGTCAAGTTATTGAAACCTGACTTCAATTTTCGACGCTTGCATTTGCTCGAACCTGACCTTTAATTCGTCCTTCCAACTGTTTTGCGCTACGTAGTTAGTTCTACCGTTGTTTATTCAAACAGCTGTGCTGCATAGCGGAGCGAAGAAAAAATGCTGACCAAAAATTTTGTTCATGGACGAGACTGGTAAGAACCGCTCGAAAGTGTTAAAAAAAAACAGCTGCAATGCAACTTTGGGATGTGAACTGTACTTAGCAGTACCAAGATTGGGACCAAATCTATATTGATAATGTGAAACTCAGTCGAAGATGTAGCTCGTACGCTTCTGTTTATTTATTAATTTGTTAAAAGCAAACAAAAACACATATAGGGTGGATGTACCAATAGTCGCATGTTTAAGGAAAATTTTTGATAAAAAATCGATTAATAGACCTATGGGCAATGTTAATACATTAAACGAAAGCTTTCAGTCCCTACTTCATAGAAAAAATATAAGGATGGCTTAATAACCAATTTATGTATTCAAAACCGCTTGTACCACTATAGGAACACATGTACCAATAGTGGTGCAATCGCTAATTTCGGTTCCTATTGTTGCAAATCCCATTGCTTTCTTATGGGACTTGCAACTATAGGTACATTAGATCAACTATAGGTGCAAGGGAGCTCAAAATTCTAAGAAAATCATTTTTTTCAATAGTTATTTGAGCAAATTTCAAGGATAGCAGTTATATTGTCGCATAATTTTAGTGCGATGAATCGATAAAAAAATATTTGTTGATGGTTGGTACCTTAGTTAGGCGTATAACCCACTACTGCAACTATTGGTACACCTCAACTATAGGAGCACCCACCCTAGTGAAGTGTGCTTTCCCATTTTGAAATTGATTCGCCACAGGCTTGTTCCGAGCGATACTAACAATGTATGTTTCCCTGGTATTGGGTGATGGTTAATTCTTATTAATTTTCGAACTTTCTGTCATGTTTATACTGCGTATCTCGTACGCTTTTATTTGCTTATTAAGTCGTTAAAAGCAAACACAAACGCATATAGTGCTGTGTGCATCATATACGCGGCATCAAACCTCTGACCGTTTGTTTAGAAAACAACTGCATTGCTTGCGATGGTTTTCATCGTCGCAATGGACAAATTAAGTTGGACAGCTACTTTTTGCGTGTCACCTACAATGTGCTGCTCCGGGTCATGATACCCTGGTAGCGCTTTCAGTGGATCTTTAATCAGTGATCCTTATATCCTTAAGGAGGGTCGGTATTAATAAAACAAACTGACCTGATAGCTTGGACTCGCCATTTCTATCGGTCTGTTAGTGTTAGTATAGCAAATTTGTCATCGAGTTAGTTTTGTCATCAATCTGAAAGTTAGTGATTAATTGCTTAAATAATTACTTGAAACCCCGTATATAGCACCCCTATCCTATTTGTGTTGAACTGACATCAAAAATGACTTAGTCTTACGTTTGATTCTAATTTTACATGACGTATAATTTCGTAAATTATGTAATTTTTCTCCACATACAGCGTTTGTTCTGAATGGTAGGAAGTGTAATCTTATGTCATCGCGCATGTAAAGTATATGTTTCATGTAAAATTAAACGGAACACGTTAATGTTACATCATTTCGCTAATTACGGTTCGTTGAATTATGTCATGTTTGCAATTACGTCGACGATAAAATTCAGATTTTTTTTTGGTGCGTAGCTAATTGAAGAAATAAAGTATAAATGGTTCACTTACCCTGTGCCGTGCAATTCTGTTGCTTCCTCCTTTCCAATTGTGAAAATTCAATTCATTCAATCAACAGTATTTACTTGGGGAGAGAACTTTTCGATTTCAACTTCAGATCACAAGTAACTTCTAAATCTCTTATGAACTGGTTCACTATTTTATCTTCGTTGGTTCTGTTAAATTCGCATCACTCGCCACTCCATGTTCCGTTAACTAGCGAACTAGTAAAGATACAATTCAAATCAACACAAGATTCACAGATAAGTATCCAACGGAGGATCACCTCGTACGCACCAGCTGGTTTACTATCTTTAATAGCTGAAATCGATATAACTACACTTTCACTTTCTCACTGTTAGGCTCCAGCCAGAAATGTTCGCGTCCTAGGCCTCAATTTGCCTTTTTCCGCTTGTCACCAAATGAAGCGTACAAATGTAAGGCGAACTAAAACTAACTAATTGTTTTCGTAACTTTTCTTTTATTTTTCACTGATATATTACGGACTACCCAACCGAAAACTTAAACGGGTCACTACCCCGGACGCGGCCGGGCTAGGGCTATTACAATCAACTGACTTCTTACGACTGCCCGACACACGCACGCCTGCTATCCGTGCGAACCCTAACTGACTTATCACGATTGACTAACTGAATGACTCCCCGGACGCGGCCGGGCGAGAGCAACTTAAACGACTGACCCCTTAACTCGGGTTTAAAAGACTTTTTAACAACGCGGGTTTAGATCACTTTCGCGCATCTCTGAGAGAAATGCACGAAGTTTTTTGAAAGCATTTCTAAAGCTCTCTCTAGAACTGTCGGTCGCTGGCCGATTCAATTAAAAACAATGGACTGCTCCATAAGGTGATGCCATGCCCCTGCTACCGTAGGGTCGCGGCGTAAGCAAACAATTTTGTTGTTATTAAACATTGCCTTCGCGTATATAAGGCGCAGCGTTAATGAAACTTACTTAGCTTAAGGCTAATTCTTTATGATGCAACTTAACTCATGGAATCGAGCATCCAAGAGATTGGCAAATGATGATTGAATATTACCGGGATTGAAACCGGAAGAAATTAGGGACTCTGCATAGGAAAGGCCCGGGAAACTGACCTGGCCGAATCTTAATGTTCGTACATTGCTACTAGTGAAAAGCAGATCTAATTGTGAGCATCCATCATTATGAAAAAATGTCGGTTCTTCTCCTACACAGATAATCGAGAAGGATTGCAGCACTGTCTCAAGCTGACTACGTTTCCTGCCAGGTCGGAACATGTTCGTGTTAAGATCTCCAACCACGACAATGTTTTCATAGCGTTGAGTAAACTCTGCCAATTTGTCAGCCAAGAAGAGCGAACAGTCGTTGTTCGGTGGACTGTAGACAACCACCAGTAAAATTCGAGAGCCATTCACAAGAAATTCCGGAGCCAGACCCTCAGTTTTGTACTCTGTGCCAGCTGTTATTTCAGTGTTTACGATTTTACTGTAACGAAGATGATTTCTGTAGTATACTACAATTCCACCCCCGCGACGGTAGAGCCTGTCGTTTCTGACTGTCGTAAACCCATCAATAGCGATCATTGTCCTTAGGAGTCAGCCATGATTCTGTGAAGCACGCAACTTCTACTTTTGACGTCGTTAAAGCCAGTCGCACTTCTTCTAGTTTATCCATTCTCCTGACACGTAAACTTTGAGAATTTCCATGACAGATATTAAATTTTCCCGGAAGTAGAACAGCATTTAACACAGCTTTAGAGATATTTGTCGAGGTGTGGTTTTGTTGAGGGGGCATTCAGACGAAAAATGGGAAACAAATTTTAGAGGGATAGATAACTAAAATATACTCTGACATAATACAATCTACTTAACAAAAATTACAACAGCATTTAACAAACTTTAAAAGTGAAGCGCACATACATACATAATATTATGTTCAAGTGAATTGAGCCAGCTCGTCTTCAGATTGCACAGCTACTTTTGACCTTCGGTTGTTTGCCGCACGTGCCTTGTTTAGTAAAAACCGCCGTTAACTTCCCTGCCTTCTTCAAACGTAGAGATGCCGCCTTTACCTACCGAGCCAAAAATAGTGAGATTTTCATTAACGTAGACTCGCCGGTCCGATGCCAGACCCAAGTCACGAAGCTTGAGGTCACGTCTTCGTAGATAGCTTCCGTAGAAATCATCCCGCACATTTCGTAGTCCAAACTCCACAACAATAAGGCTATCATCACCGTTTTTAAGGGAACGAGTTTGAATTCGTCTGATATCTGCCATGAGGATAGAGTTGTCATTGTATCCGATTTGTTTACACATAGCTTTGGATTACGTTCCCAAATTCTCGCCAGTCAGAAACGAGATACCACTACTAGCTCATTCCTATTGCAGAGATTTCCGACAGGTTGCGAAATTTTCTCCACTCTCTCGTGTAGTGAGCAGAGAGCGGCATCAGTGTTGCAATACTTTACCGTACACTCATTCTTGAGAGCAGTGATTTCCTGAGTGACATTCTCTAGCTTTCCTTCCAAGTCCGATTTTACAGTATCGATTTTGATATTTATATCACTGCGCAGGTTGTCGATCATCTAATTCGTTTGGTTGAATTGGTTCATGAGCATTGATGCTGTACTTTCCAATGTGAGAGGAACAGGCACTTCGTGTTGATCATCATCTTTCCGTGAGCGCTTGTTTGTTTTGATATTGATTGTAGCAGTAGGAGTACTCACTGGCACGTTCAAGTTGAAGTTGCCCGGAGGAGTTCTTTTCAAAGTATTGGTCATTCCGACTTCTGGGGCAGTGGTGATACTTGCCATTTCCAATAGTGTCAACTGTGGCATCAAAACAAGCTTGCTTAGATGTGCAAATGGTGAAGAAGATGATGGCGTAAAAACTTTGATCGGCAACAACAGTAACAAATAGATTAGCACGACAACGATAACATACGCACGACTACCGGAAAATTCTGCGGATTACTTTAGCACTACATCAGGCGAGATAAGTAGCTACTTTCTTCACTTTTAAAGGTTTGTTTATTCCGCGCTTTACTCGTGATGCAATGATGAATACAACACACACATTTTTATAGAAAGAAATATTTTGGTTTACGAAACCTTGCACAATGATTCTGTTTCCCTATCCTGCATCCATTAGAAAAAGAAAATTTTATTGCCATGTGCTTTCAAGAAATTTCTAAGATCAGTCGTGGAAATTGGTGGGTTGGAAAAATTGGGAGGACAATAAATTTTTTTTTTGCCTTTTTCATATAAAGAAAGGCACTTGAAAAATCGACTTTTCAACGGAGGCCCCGACCATTCGATTCAGTTCGTCGAGATTGGCAAATGTCTGTGTGTATGTATGTGTGTCATTCAAACTCACACAGTTTTCTCAGAGATGGCTGAACCGATTTTCACAAACTTAGTTTCATCTAAAAGGTGTAACGCTCCCATAAGCTGCTATTGAATTTTGAGTTGATCCGACTTCCGGTTCCGGAGTTACGGGTTGAAGAGTGCGGTAACACAGAAAATTCCCATATAAACTGGTACAACCATGATGTCCAAATGATGTAAAACATATTAAAATGGGTTCAACATTACTCTAGTTTGCAGGTCTGGATCACTAATGATAAATCAAAGCAGCTGTGACCAAATTGGCCACCTATGACGGTTCATGGTGCCTCCGGGGAACTCGCCAAGTTCCTAAGCTAATATCACACCTATTACCCAGTGAATTCTCTACCGATGTTTACAAACTTGCTGAATTTCATACGGTTCTGACTCTTGGCTCCGGAGTTACAGGTTGGTTATTGAGTAAAGCCATGTCAAGTGTTCCTCGAATTTTTCGCAAAATCACCGATCTTCATGAGGTATATTTTATTGTATAGGGATTATGGTGAATAGCTTTTGGTATAAATATTTCGTTAAAATTCCTTTTTTTCTTTAAGATATTAACCCTGAAACTTTATTGCATGATAAAATTGTTAATTTTATATCTCAAAAACTACTGAAGATAATTCAATGAATTTTTGTACACAAAATGTTTTTACTCTATAATTGTGTGAATAACGATACTTTGAATCTATTTTAAATTTTCAATTGTATTTTTTCTTGTGTTCTTCACGCTAAAAATTTTCAAAACGTATGTCAAATTATGCGGCAATCTTTCACCTTCAATAATCTGTATTGATAATTTGTCATTTTTGTTCCTATCGAGAGTTATGGAGGATTTTGTAACAGTGCGCTCTTTCAACGCACGGCCCACTTTGATGCAACCCGCGAGAACGTTCATATTGGCAACGTCGCAACCATAGAATGCGCATCGCATGGGAAGTGCGCATCGCATTACTATAAGAAACCACATCTCTCGGTTAGCGCAAAAAGGCAAACTTTTCAATACGGATTATCGAAGGTCATTTTTTCCGTTTATTTTGAGATGCGTTAAATTTTTTTGACCGAAGTGCACAACAAAAATTATAGTTGTTTTATATATTTATTATTATTATAATTTAATGTTACTAACAATTAACATCTTTAAAAACACTTCTGTTGGTCAAAATACATCTACGTTATATCCAAATTCATTTTTAGTCTGCAACATTAATATATGAAAATTGAAAATCTTATGCCAACAGCATTTTATTTCACGTTTTTATTTTCGCGAGTGATATTACTTTTAAACAACGATGTGTCTTTTGAAAAAAGTTTACATAAAATCTGTTGTTCAATCGCATCGATGTTGGGGTTTTTTTTTATCACTATTGCTTCTGTTAATTCTGTTAATTGGTGGTTCTCCAAGTTCTGGTAAGATATTATTTATTTTTGTCGAATTTCATTTAATCATCAACGATCTTTATTTTAAAATCATCGTTATAGTTTTCCGCATGTACCTGTTCAGTCATCGAATATTCCAGTTCCATTACTTTGGCAAACACCATAAGAAGAAAAATTAAACGTTAAATTTTTCTATATTTTAAACGAGTTAACCATTTACTATAAACATGGGATGTAAAATTGAAAATTTAACGAAAATTGTGTTTTATTCATGCCCACATATATTTTCGTTGTATTTTTTGCGCCCATTACGACATATGCTACATTTGTGTTGACCAATATAATTTTTAAATTTATCACTCCACATGGATGCCATAAAAATAAGATACGACGATCATATTTATGAATTTTTTTTTACGGAATACATCATTCGTGTGATCGACCCATATTTATAACATAAAACAATCGAATGTTTTTTTGAGCAAATATTGTCTATTTGGGGATAATATAGCATTTCGCGAGTTGTCTCTATATGGGAAACACCCAAGTGCGATCGAAACAAAAACAAAAACAAAATGAGCACGTAATTTAACGCACGACCCGATGGCGCATGGCTGAAAAGTCGCTATGTGGATTTAAGAAAAGATTAGCAATATACCGTGCTACCTCTCAGACAGAACCAACTGGAAATAAAACGTGGTGAAGTATGTCAATTTGCAAAAAATATGCCAACGCAGCTTAAAACATGCCCTCTGCTCAACTTTGCTCATCGGCTGGCAACATCCGAGTGCGGTTGTCCGAGGTATTGAGTGACAGAAAATTAAATAACTCCTGAACAATATAATAACGCTAAAGAGCAAGTAAATTATACAGAAAACATCACTTTCAATTATCCATAAAGAAAAGCTTGTCTTTTTGCTTTAACTTCAGAGATGCCATTTTTGAACATGAGATACGCTCCTTCAAAGCGATGCGCATTAGGACGTTGCGACGTTGCCAATATGAACGTTCTCGCGGGTTGCATCAAAGTGGGCCGTGCGTTGAAAGAGCGCATTGTTACAAAATCCTCCATAACTCTCGATAGGAACAAAAATGAAAAAATATCAATACAGATTATTGAAGGTGAAAGATTTCCGCATAATTTGACATACGTTTTAAAAAAATTTTGCGTGAAGAACACAAGAAAAAATACAATTGAAAATTTTAAATAGATGCAAAGTACCGTTATTCACACAATTATAAAGTAAAAACATTTTTATAAGATAGTGCAAATATCATTGCATGAGTGTGCAAAAATTCATTGAATTATCTTCAGTAGTTTTTGAGATATAAAATTTTCAATTTTATCTTGCAATAAAGTTTCAGGGTTAATATCTTGAAGAGAAAAAGGAATTGTAACGAAATATTTATACCAAAAGCTAATCACCATAATCCCTATACAATAAAATATACCTCATGAAGATCGGTGATTTTGCGAAAAATTCGAGGATCACTTGACATGGCTTTACTCTATTAAGGTATAACTGGAATTTCCCATATAAATCGGTACAATCGTCGCACCGCAGAGGCTATAAACTATTGAAATGGTCACCAAATTACTTCGATTCGCACGTATAGATCACTGATTGCCATCAAACATTTTTCGGATATATTGTCCACTATCGACGAATATTCCATAATTTAAGTCACATCGGTTCTTCGGTGATGACTGAACCGATGTTTTCAAACCAAGTCTCAAATGAAAGGCAACATTCGCGGTTGAGTATTGTGTCGCCACTCAGCCACCCCCTGGCCCTCACACACCCCCTTTTCATCACTCCTCTCTCTTCGGACCACCCTCACATCCGCATTTCCTTCATCCACCCAGTATACTGAAATAAGATGTAGGATTTCTGACGCATCCTCCACTCCCACTCTACTAAACCCCCACCCGCTCCACTTCCAAACCCATTCCACCAACATTTCAAAATATAATCACATGAAGATAACGTTGAACTCATGTTGATTGAGTTAATTAAATATTAGGGGAGCCCGGGGCTAGTTGGTGGTTGGGGTAAGTTGGTGGAATCCCTTTGTCTTCGTTTTTATTAGACATATAACGCTGCCTCTCATTGTGTACCTCAAGTTATGTGAAACCCATTATGCAATGTGTTTTTGTTAAAAAACATTTTGTTTTGTGAAAGTTGTGGGCGATATTATGTTTTCGAGCATACCAAGTATTTTTTTTTAAATTTTTAACACTTTGTGTTAATTTGGGGGGGATTTTAAATCTATTTCCCAATTGATTTTATTTTACGATAGTGCGTAAAAAGAGCTTTCAGTATCCGCATAGATATTAAATCTATTCATGAATTAAAGCTATTTTTTAAAAGTTTTTTGTAAAATGTGCGTTTGGAGTAAGTTGGTGGTGACGCACGCGGGGCAAGTTGGGGCTACTATTTACAGTGCAAATATAGTTATCCAATATTTTTATTTTTGGAATTCACTCCAAAGTAAAACGTTGTGTATTTTGTCAATGCAGGGGATATTTACTTCGGCCAATCGTCTGAAGAATTTCGAAAATATGCTTTTGTATATGGAATACGCGTCAAAGTAAAATGCCGGGGTATTGAGACTGAAATATATTGGCAATTGTCGGTTAATATACAATTTTATTGAAAAGACATTCAGCACGAACCTTTGATGTAATTGAATCTTCATTTAATTATCTCCTTCGCTAGTAGTCCTATTTCAACAAACTATAATTCGTTCGAAAGGTATTCGTATAAGCTATCGGAAGATGTATAAAGTGTTCATCTGGGTTGTCAATTTCGACAGTAATTTAAAAAAAAAAAACTGCAAAAAGTATCTTTTTGAACATTCAAGCATTCATATCTTAGGAACTAAACTTCAGAAACAAAAACAAATTAATAGTATTCTGTCTGGGTGTAAGGCCTTTCATTTGCAATTGGTTTGGAAAAAATCTGCTCAACTATTGCTGAGAAACACGAATGAGTCCGTTACACACACACACAAATGGCGAGTGGGCTAACAGCATGGTTGCCTCCGTCCCAACAAAACCCTGGCAGGTCTCCGGCTACGTTCGACACTCGTCATAATTTGGTTGGTAGTACTAGGTTCGGTTGGAGCATTCCCGATTTACGCCGATCCGCCCCTGAACACTACTCCCATGAAGGATAGTGTCAACCCTTGCATGACCTCACTGATGATTTTTGGCAGCATAAATAAGTGTCCGTGATTGAATTCGTTCGGGTGATGTTAATTGTTGTGGTCTAATTAAATCAATTTTCGATCGGGAAAAAGATCAATTACCGCCGCAAAACTGACACCAGCGGGTGCGCGGAAAAGTTTTCTGTAAGGTGATACGGTTTGATTAACCTTTAAAGTGCAATCTACTTAACTAAAGCGATAAAACACTTTGCTATTGCCACCGGTCAGACACAACAAAAGCCAACCAGTGATCAGTGGCTTATTATTGCTTCGTTGGCCCGTCGCGGGGCGAAGCAAAGAAGAGCGTGAAACACCGATAGTCAGATATGACTACTGTGCTGTGCAGTGCGTGTGCCTTGAAAATTTCGCCAGCAAGTGATCGTGTGTATTGTTTCGGCGGCTGCGATCACATCCTACATGAGAAATGTGCGGATCTCAATACCGCTAGTGCAAGTGCCCTTAAAAGCAATAATGCGCTACGATATGTGTGTTTTGACTGTCGTAAAAAACAGTCTTGCCTGAATGATGTACTGAAAAAATGCGGGGAACTACAGAGCGCGGTTGCTGAAGGCACAACATGAGCTGACCAACAATGCGACCAATGAATGCGTGAGTAGAATCGAAAGCGGGATCAAGCAGCAACTTGCAGACCTTTTCCAGTCTAGCAAACAAGGGTCCGTGAATGTTAACTCAGGCGAAAACTTAAATGTTCGTTCATATGCTGACGTCGTGCAAGCCAATGTGGGCCACCCCGCATCAATTAGAAATAGGAAAGCTGCCGTCATGACTGCAGGTGATCTTCCGGTGCACAAACAGTCAAACTCTAATTGCGACTCCATGGAAGTAGGTCAACTTCGGTCGGGCAAACGTCGATTTTTGACTGTTCCACCTAGCAGTGATAACCTTGGCAATGAGAATACGCCCAAAAGCGCACCCCTGTGTAACTTTGCAGAAACACATCCAGCTAAGTCCAATGTAATTGTAAAGCGAGAGCGAACAGTCATCATTAAACCAATCGAGCAGCAAGTTGCGACTGTTACAAAGCAGGAAATTCAAGGCAAGCTTGACCCAGTTTCATTGGGTGTCAAAAAAGTATATTACCGACCCAATGGAGAAGCAACTGTTAGATGTGACTCCCGTGAATCAGCGCTTAAATTGCTCAGTACAGTGAAAGCGAATCTGTCTGAGAAGTATAACGCCGACGTCCAGAAAGCTCTAAAACCCAGAGTAAAAGTTGCTGGTTTTACTGACGACATCACTGCGGAAAACTTCGTGGAAAAACTAATTCAGCAAAATAATTTTCCTCAGCCTGCCAACCTGACGGTGATACGAATTGTGCGAAACGAAAAACACACAGATAATCCGATGTCTGCCATTATTGAAACTGATGCCAAAACATTCGAAAAGCTGATGCAACTACAATATGTAGCTTGGGTTGGATGCGCTGCAAGATCTCTGAATGTGTAAACGTGCTCCGCTGTTATCGCTGCTCGGAGTACGGCCGTAGAGCTGCCAAATGCAAGAAGTCCCCATGCTGTCCGATTTGCGCCGAAGGGCATGAGCACAAAGAGTGTGTCTCAGATATCCAAAAATGCATTAATTGTCACAATGCAAATGTGAAATCCTGAATATCAAACGCCAACTGATCATTCTTCCTGGAGCTCTGAGTGCCCCCTGTATCAAACTCGACTTAGGAAGTCACGCCGTGTTATTGACTACAGTACATAGCAACTAGCGCAACACGGCGAAGCCGCCCAGTTTTCCGACCGATGTAATCGGCAAGAATCTGCCACCGACGCCCATATGATTGACACGGAACATAGATGTTATAGCAGCGACCTTTCCCGGTCAGGTAAAGCTAAGGAGGGTATATGTCCTCCCGAAGCTATTCGAGATACTGCGCGCCCTGAATTTGGTCTACAATTGCAGTTTGCCAACGAACGGCTTGACTCCATCACCGACTCCCATCTGTTTGCCATGGAATTTTGATGTTATGGCGGCGACCTTTCCCGGTCAGGTAAAGCTAAGGAGGGTATATGTCCTCCCGAAGCTATTCGAGATGCTGCGCGCCCTGAATCTGGTCTACAATTGCAGTTTGCCAACGAACGGAAACAGCTTGACTCCATCACCGACTCCCATCTGTTTGCCATGGAATTTGGATGTTATGGCGGCGACCTTTCTCGGTCAGGTAAAGCTAAGGAGGGTATATGTCCTCCCGAAGCTATTCGAGATACTGCACGCCCTGAATTTGGTCTACAATTGCAGTTTGCCAACGAACGGAATCAGCTTGACTCCATCACCGACTCCCATCTGTTTGCCATGGAATTTGGATGTTATGGCGGCGAGCTTTCCCGGTCAGGTAAAGCTAAGGAGGGTATATGTTCTCCCGAAGCTATTCGAGATACTGCGCGCCCTGAATTTGGTCTACAATTGCAGTTTGCCAACGAACGGCTTGACTCCATCACCGACTCCCATCTGTTTGCCATGGAAATTGGATGTTATGGCGGCGACGTTTCCCGGTCAGGTAAAGCTAAGGAGGGTATATGTCCTCCCGAAGCTATTCGAGATACTGCGCGCCCTGAATTTGGTCTACAATTGCAGCTTGCCAACGAACGAAATCAGCTTGACTCCACAACCGACTCCCATCTGTTTGCCATGGAATTTGGATGTTATGGCGGAGACCTTTCCCGGTCAGGTAATGCTAAAGAGGGTATATGTCCTCCCGAAGCTACTTGAGATACTGCGCACCCTGAGTTTGATCCACCATTGCAGCCTGCCAACATACGTAATCAGGTCAACTCCGTCACCGACACCCATCCGTCTACCACAGAACTTGAAGGACACGACATCAACCTTTTCCGGTCAGATAACAACGCTCTAAACAAGTCAGACCAATTCGAAGGACATGGAATTCCTGTATCCGTTTCCTCAGGTAAATACAATGAATGTATATGTCCTTCTGAAGTAGGACATACAAATGCTGCCCCCGTTGAAAGCCCACCCCATTTACAGGCATTTGCTTCCACAATCACTCGATCTACCACCGTTCAACCGTCAGGAGAAAACTTGCAGGGACATCTTAAAATCTACTATCAGAACGTGAGAGGGTTACGCACAAAAATTGATGAGCTGTTCGTCGCTGCTTCGGATGTTGATCATGATATTATTGTTCTGACCGAAACGTGGCTGAATGATCAAATGTATATCGTAACGATCGCGATCCTAATAGTGCAGGGAAGAAGCGTGGTGGTGGTGTGCTCATTGTAGTTTCCAACCGACTCTCATCCAAACACAAAAATGACACTCACAATCTCGAACAACTCTGGGTAAATATCCGTGGCCCCTATACTAATCTCTGTGTGGGTGTTGTATATATTCCCCCCGATTCCGCAAGTGATGTAGAAATTATTCAGAAGCACATAGACTCCGCACTTGACATTGCAACTTCCATTGAACCCAACACGGCACATCTACTATTTGGTGATTACAACCAGCCTGGACTTCTTTGGAAGAACACTCCCTCCGGGTATGCTTTCCCAGACCCTTCTGAATCAACCTTTTCGAGGGCGAGTACTATCTTACTGGACGGAATGTCTGTACTGAACATGCGACAAATGTCTACAGTGAATAATAGGCGAAATCGAATCCTGGACCTCCTGTTTATAAATGAAGAAGCTTCAATCAACTGTACCGTATCAGAGGCACTTGAGCCTTTAGTTGCTGTAGACGCACATCATCCTCCACTTCTGGTAACGCAGATTTGTCCACAGCTGGTTCTCTATGACGAGATGGAGGATGTCAGGGAGTTCAACTTTTCGAAGACTGACTTCTCTAGGCTTCATAACTCACTACAAACAATCGACTGGGACACTTTCTTGAATTTCGTAATCGATGTAGATGCTGCCGTAGAAAAACTCTCACTGGTGTTAAAACAGCTTTTCAGTATACATATGCCTGCACCTCGTCCCCGAACAAAACCACCATGGTCCAACAACCGGCTACGTAAACTGAAAAGATTGCGAGCTGCTGCGCCTCGACATTACACTATTCGAAGAAACCCAATCACAAAAAGGGAGTTCACTATAGCCAGTAACAGCTACAAAACATATAACCGCTTTCTCTACTCAAGACTCGTAGTACAAACCCAATCGAACCTAAAACGAAACCCAAAACAGTTTTGGTCCTTTGTAAATGGGAAACGTAAAGAAAATGGGCTTCCTTCCAGTATGTTCCTCGCAGGTGAAACGTCCAATACTCCCAGCGGTATCTGTAATTTGTTCGCAAAACATTTCTCGAGTGTGTTTAAAAATGAATCGGCTAGCTCAACTCAGGTGGACTGTGGCCTTCAAGATGTCCCTCGCGATGTAATCAATTTTGGAAACATTCAATTTACTGACGAAGACATTATGGCTGCCATAAGCAAGTTAAAGTCCTCTACATCAGTGGGGCCAGATGGGATTCCTTCCATTATACTGAAAAAATGCGCAAGCGCATTGTGTACACCTTTACGACTAATCTTCAACCAATCACTGTCGCAATCAGTGTTTCCCGTGTGTTGGAAAAAATCAGTAATGTTTCCCGTTTTTAAAAAAGGTGATAAGCAAAATGTTGCGAACTATCGTGGTATAACCTCGCTCTGCGCTGGATCAAAGTTGTTTGAGATCCTAGTAGGAAATATGCTCTTTCGTGAGACCAAAGCATACATATCGAAGGACCAACATGGTATTTTTGCAGGCAGGACAACAACCACCAATCTAGCCCAATTTACATCGTACTGTATTAAAAACATCGAAGATGGATCACAAGTAGACACTATATACACTGATCTTAAAGCTGCCTTCGATCGTGTAGACCACTCTCTTCTTCTGGCAAAGATCGAGCGACTGGGTGCTCCATCAAATTTTACAGGATGGCTTAAATCATATCTCGTAGATCGTTCTCTGTCTGTGACATTAGGAAGTAACGTGTCATATAGCTTCATCAACTTGTCGGGTGTACCTCAAGGGAGCAATCTCGGACCGTTGCTTTTTTCTTTATTCCTCAACGACGTCTGCTATGTTATACCCCCAGGGTGCAAACTCATATATGGTGATGATCTCAAACTCTTTCTCATTGTGCGGTCAATAGAGGACTGCATCGAACTTCAGCGACATCTAGATGCTTTCTGTAACTGGTGTAATCGCAACTTGTTGGCTCTCAGTGTGTCCAAATGCTCTATAATATCTTTCACGTCCAGAAAAAATCCAATTCTCTGGAGCTACAACATCGCCGGCCAATTGCTAGAGAGAGTGTCAGTTATCAGAGACCTTGGTGTTCTCCTGGACTTGCAACTGACATTCAGAAACCATTACTCTCACGTTATAACACAGGGAAATAGAAACCTTAGCTTCATAATAAGAATCGCCAACGAGTTTACTGATCCATATTGTCTGCGGGCATTGTATTTTTAACTTGTTCGGTCTGGAAGCTTCCGCAGCCATTTGGTGTCCTTATACGAGCATTTGGACTAACAGAATTGAAGCAGTACAAGCAAGATTCCTCCGCTTTGCTCTTAGAACTTTGCCGTGGCGTAACCCAACAGAGCTACCATCATACATTAATCGCTGTCGTCTGCTCGATATGGAAACTCTGGCAAAAAGGCGAAATACATGCAGAGCGATATTTGTTGGGAAAATCTTGACTGGCCAAATGGATGCCCCAGATATTCTCTCACAAATCAACATTAACGTACCCCCCAGAAACCTTAGATCACGTAATTTGTTAAGACTAGACTTTCAGCGCACCGAGTACGGTCAGAACGAACCCATAAGGGCGATGTGTAATGTTTTCAATAGTGTGTATGACCATTTCGATTTTTATGTTTCTAGTGATGTTTTCAAGAATAGACATAGGAGATTGACTTAGCTTATAAGATTATGTGAAAATATTTCTGTAATGTTATTGAAATGCTGTATACCTTGTATGTAATTTTGTAAATTTGTAATGTCAGTTCATTGTTATTGTAGGAAAAACATGCGAAAATATTATGGGTTTTTATGCGCATTCGAGGTCTGCTTCTGAAGTGAACCTTGGCTTTTCCCATACAACAACATTAAATTTCATGTAGACCAACATGGGTCAGATGAAAAATGGAAATAAATAAATAAATAAATAAATAAATAAATAAATAAATAAATAAAAAAATAAATAAATAAACAAATAAATAAATAAATAAATAAATAAATAAATAAATAAATAAATAAATAAATAAATAAATAAATAAATAAATAAATAAATAAATAATCATGGGATCGCGAGAGGCGAGTATGTGCAGCGAGTGGAGATAGCGGCCCGGAGTTGGGACCCAATAAAATGGAGAAACAGCATGCAACTAATATAAACGGAGCAGGCACGGTGAATCCGTTTGCCAGAGGTGGGTTGGTGAGGTCATCACCACCAATAGTAGCTGAAGTCATTCAGCAAGAGCGGGAGGAGGGGAAGCCGAAGCAACAGCAACAGCAGCAGAAAAACAACCAGAGCAGAGCGGAATGAGCTACACCCCACAAACGCCAAAAGTAGTGGCAGCGAAGCACTTGGTGGAGGAGCTCCACAAGTTTGTGGACACGAGAAACAATGTCCATAAAGACATTAAGGAGATGATCATCAGAATCTGGAAGGCGCTACTGTCTGCCGTGAAAGAGTATGATACGGCAACGCAGAGGGCGGATGCAGTTGAGCGAGCATTGGCGTCGGCTAAGGCCACTATCCTCCTAGCCCCTCCGGAACAGGGTAAGGAGAGGCAGATTGGAGTGGAGAACACGTCAGTTCCCTTAACCCCAAAGAGGACAAGATCCTCGCCAGGACTTAAGACGCTGTTGCTGCCGAAGGAAAGGACTCCACCTTACAGGGTGAAAGCTGGAGTACCGTTGTAGGTCGGAAGGAGAAACACGGGAAACAGCAAAAAAGGAGGAGCGAAAAGGGGAGCAGAAGAGGAAATCAGAACCCTCAGCTCGTCAGAAGGCGCCTAAGGGAGAAGCCGTGCTCGTCAAAGCAAATGACGAGACTACGTATGTAGCAATGCTCAAAAGGGTCAGAGAGGACCCGGAGCTGAAAGATTTGGGGGAACGTGGTAAGAGTCAGGCGTCCTCAAAAAAAATGAGATGCTCCTCGAGCTGAAGAAGAATACTACGATTAGTCGCTCGGCCTTGCAGGAGACTATTACTAAATCCATGGGTGGAAAGGCAGAAGTTAAAGCCTTAAGCCCGGAGATGGTAATTGTGTGCAAGGACCTTGATGAAATCACGACGGAAGACGGGCTGAGAGGTGCAATGAAGCAGCTGTGCAGCCTGGGCGAGGTACACATGACAATCCGATTAAGGAAGGGATACGGAGGAACGCAGACAGCGATGATTCGTTTACCGGTAACCGCTGCAGACAAGGCACTGGAGGTAGGTCAAGTTACGGTTGGATGGTCGAGATGCCTACTGAAAGCCGCCCCACGAGTAAATAAACAAGCGGAGAAATGCTTCAAATGACTGCACACAGAGGCCGAAGTGCTTGCTTTGCACCCCAGCGGAAGGAAACGACCATCAGACTGGTGGCTTTAAATGCCCAGCGTACAAGAAGGCGACTTCAGACCAACGGTGATGGAGATGACCCAGATAAACCTGAATCACTGTGATACCGCAAAGCAACTGTTGTGGCAGTCTACGACAGGAGCTATGTGCGATGTCGCTTTGATCGCAGAGCCTTAGCAAATCCCCCCTAATAACGGTAACTGGGTGGCGGATAGATCAGGAACCGCTGTGATACAGGTAATGGGTAGATTCCCCATTCAAGAGGTGGTAGAACGTTCATATGAGGGTTTCGTGATAGCCAAAATCAACGGCATCTTCGTTTGTAGCTGCTACGCTCCTCCATGGTGGACAGTAGAGCAGTTCAGCCTGATGCTGGAGCAGTTAACCGAGCAGTTGATCGGTCGGAAGCCGGTAGTCATTGGTGGTGACTTCAACGCCTGGGCTGTGGAATGGGGCTGTAACCAACACAAGAGGGTGTATCCTGCAGGAAGTTCTAGCGAAGTTAGACGTACGATTGTGCAATTAAGGTTCTGTTAGCACATTTCGGAGAGACAGGAGGAAGTCTACCATCGACGTCATATTCTATAGTCCCTCATTGACGGCGAACATGGATTGGAGAGTATGCGAAACGTATACGCTTAGTGACCACCAGGCGATTCGCTACCGTATCGGTCAACGGAACCCCGCGGCAGTACGGAGGAGGATGACCGGCGAACGAAAGTGGAGTGTTGAGGCACTTCGGCCGAACGGCGGGACCGAGAACGTGGATGCGGCTGACCTAGCAAGAAGGATTGTGGCGGCTTGTGACGCCACAATGCCGCGAAAACTGGAACCACGCAACAAACGGCGCCCAGCTTACTGGTGGAACGAGACGCTTAGTATGTTACACGCTGCTTGTCTCAGAACCAGAGGGTGGGCTCAAAGAGCAATGTCGGAACCAGATAGAGAAGAGCGTAAGGCAGCGTTTCGCTTTAAAACGGGAGATCAGATTTAGCCGAAAAGTAGACGCCAATCACTGGGGTGCGCATACCGAGTCGTGATGGCGAAAATGAAGGGCCCGACGACGCCAGCCGAAATGTGTCCGAGCTAGCTGAAGATAATCGTCGAGGGTCTTTTCCCGAAGCACGATCCAACTATATGGCCACCGACACCGTGCAGCGAAGAAGAAGGAACGGGATGTACGATGGGGTCTTAACGCTGCAGCTGCCTAGGAAAGTGAAAATCGTTGGTTTCGCAGACGACGTATCACTAACGGTGATGAGTGAGACACTTGAAGAAGTAGAGGTGGCGGTGACTGAGACAATAGACGCGATCGAGAGCTGGATGAACGGGATCCAGCTGCAAATAGCTCACCACAAAAAGGAGGTGTTGTTGGTTAGTAACTGCAAAATGGTTCAACGGATGCAGATCGACGTGCCCTCCCGTGATTGCATCGAAGCGTGCACTAAAGCAATTGGGAGTTATAATCGACGACCGGTTGAGCTTCAACAACCACGTTGACTACGCCTGTGAAAAGTCGGCGAAGGCAACGAACGCAATAGCGAGAATCATGCCAAACGTCGGCGGTCCGAGAAGCAGCACGAGCCGTCTGCTATCTATTGTTTCGCCATCAAAACTCCGATATGGGGTTCCTGCCTGGAGTGCTGCATTGAAAACCAAGCGGAACTGCTAAACAGGACATTCCGGCTGATGGCCGTACGAGTCGCGAATGCCTACAGAACAGAAGGCAGTATGCGTTATCGCCGGGATGATCCCCATCTGCATCACCCTGATAGAGGACGTGGAATGCTACTAGCGGAGAAAAGCACGTAACGCTAGGAGACTGGTCCCAGCGGACTCGTTGGCTAAATGGCAACAGGAGTGGGACAACGCGGAGAAAGGTCGTCGGTGGGTCCACCTTGCTCATCCCAAATGTGTCGGCCTGTCGGAAGCATGAAGAGGTGAACTTCCATTTAATGCAGTTTTTGTCCTGGCACGAATGCTTCCGGAAGTGCTTGCATCGGTTTGGACATGCTTCGTCACCCCTTTGCCCGGAGTGTGTGAACGTGCAAGAGACACCGGAACACGTGGTCTTTGAATATCCTAGGTTCGAAGAAGCTCATAGCGGTATACCTGGTATGACAGTGGACAATATCGTCGAAGAGATGTGTCGTGACGAACATACCTGGGACACTGTCAACAGAGTGGTCACGAGCATACTCTTGTAGTACTACGATATGAATGTAAATAAAATCGAGCGGCCCCTCGAATAACTGGTCCGCTCAGCATGGGTAAAAGCTTCTGTAATTTCTCCCGAAATGTGAATGAGAGTGAGTGGTTGGTTGGAGTTCCTTCGAATGAACTGTCAGATGAGTGGTTGAGCACCCACCGGATCCAGCCGTGGTTGGAGCCGAGTTACTTTTGGCGGGTGGTCGCGACGCAGGCGTCGCCCCACTTTTGAGATAACCCTTTCTGCGACCTTTAACCGCAGAATAAGCTATAGTGGAGGGGAAACTATTTGTCTCTGGGTTTTGAAAGCCATTCGGCAGCACCCGGGATTTGGTGGTAGAGGATCGAGGTCTGGGGATATTCAAAAGAAATTGAAGCCGTATACAAAAAAAGGCTTCGGGGAAACTTGCGTAATTTCGTGAACGATTGCGTAGTTCCGGTCACGAAGATATGACTCATGCTTTAAACTGAGGACTCCAAAGATCTGATTTTTCACTTTGTTCTGGATCGTGGAAGAGGCAGGAGTGGTTTAGTTTTTTTTTCGCGCCTCGGTGTGGTTTTATAGGTAAAAGATAAAAATCGTGAGATTCTCTATATCAGTTTTGCCAGTAATTAGTTTCCCTTCCCAGTTCTAACTCATACAAGTTAAGTGGCTTCCCGCATATCGAAGCAGTGGTTTAGAGTCGGTATTCCCGAATTAAGGTAAGGTGCAAATGGTGGCCAGTGCAGTGCGTGCCCTAATTCCAACTTGTCGTTGGATGCGTGTTTTTCGTGCAGGTTTGAAGCTGCAGCATCCCGTCACACCGATCATCATCCGTCATCAACCGCTTCTGACCCCGCCATCTAGCTACAAAGTTCCCGGTGAACCATCCGGAAGAGCGACGACCGTCAAATTTGCGCTAGCTAGGGAGCAGCGTCGTTGCCAGCATACGTCCAGTGGCTGGGCACCGACTATCGATCAACCCACGTGGGAAACATGTAATGCAGTGACCTCCATCAGGTCAGACTCTGCCAGCAAACGACCGGGCAAATCGTTTGTGGCAACCGGATCAGCATCTCCAGCGGACTGGATCTTCGAGCGACCCACGTAAAACCATGGTAGTGTGAGTACTCATTTCCTTTTTTTGACATGCGCATGATCAATTTTGTTTAAAACCGCAAATGCCGGTTCAGTGAGCTAAGTGACAGTGTTTTCGTGACAAGCTCAAAAAGCCCGGGTTCGAGACCCGATTATCAATTTTTTTGTTCGGCGGTTTTATTTTTCCCACCCCGTGAAAATCCTAGGTCAGCGATGAAATCGCTGTATTACACGCAAACACGCCGACTGTATATGCACGCACCGTAAGTTGAGCCACTCATTTTCGGATGAACACCACGTTAGGTAGTTAGATTTTTGATATGCTTTGGGAAGGGAGAGAGACAGGATAGGCAGTGACCATGTTGGTTAGCGCGCTGCGAGGAAATTAGCTAGCAAGTTGAAAGGCCTGGGTTCGAGACCCGAAATGTGAAATAAATATTTTTTGTAAGCGAATTATGAGTTGAAGTGATTAAACCGTTTTTTTTGCAGTAAACTATTTTTTGGTATTTTCTGGTATAGGTAGTTTCACGATTTTCGGTCGTTTCCGTTTTTTGTTGCGAGCAGAGTTGACTCCTTTTTCCTTCGACTCCACCTTTCCTAAATCGGCCACGATTGGGGACCTTGTGTTTGAGTAGATCTTTGCCCGTGATGATAAAAAGCGTTAGAGCTAATTAATTATTCCGGTCTGAGGCCTTCTTTGTGTACTGTTGTTGATTTCTAGCGAATGTTTTCAGACTGGTAATCAAGGTACCTGAGTCCAGTTGGACCATTCTGGAGCCAGAACTCAGAAACAAATGGTACCCGCCCGTAGGAGGGGTCTCAATAGCTGGGCAAACTGAACAAGGCGAATGGTCTCCTTCGGGAGTGGCGCTGAAGCCATCCGCTAGATATTGATTTAGGCTCCGGCTCCAACTGTCTCGGGTTACAATTGGCGCCCAACAAGATTTGGCACGTTTTTTTGTTGGAAAGTACAACTTTCTTCGGCATTTTTCCCTGAGATTAGTTTGGATTTTCTCAATGGTTAATTTAGTTTAAGTTGTAAATACATACATATTTTGTAGAATAAGTTTATTGCTCTTCTTTACCATATTTTTACATTTATTTTACCAATTCATTACTGTATACTCACTACGTTTCATTATACCTAATGCAAGTCATATAAATAAATACTACATCATATCCACGTACAAAATGGATAGATTTCCTTATTCTGAACATTTGAACTCTGAAGAAGTTGATTATGAACTTATGATCAGAGGTCAGTTGGAGGCAACTAACCTTGAACTTGATCTTGCTGGTAAACAGAGACTTCTAAGGACGTTGTTCAAGTCCGATGTCAAAAATAGTCAAAACTATCGTTCGCCGTTAAATATTTCGGAGGAATTTTCCCATATTTCTGGGAGAGTCGCGGATTTGTTTAGATCGTTAAATCGGTTTGGTGGTGAACCACGATTTGAGTCGCGGTTACTACATTACTGGTATCGAGCGAAACGCTGCCAGGCAGTGAGTGAGGATCAAAAGAAGATGCGTAGGGAGCTAGTACGTCGTATTGAAGAGTGTATGCAAACACATAAGATGGGACCGCCAACCTCACCATATAAAGAGCGTATCAATGACATGCTACAAGAGGCAGATGGCGCAGAGGCTGGGCGCAGCCAAAGGGAAGAAGATAAGCAAAACGGTCTCGATCATCATGCAGCATATCTCCAGGAACAGAATAAATCTGAGGACACAGAACAGAAGGCGACAGGTACGATCCCAAAAAGCAGTTCACAAGGCGCAGACAGAATCGAGTTGCGCAACAAGATGGACCGTATGGAACGAATGCTGGCAAGTTTGATGGGCAAGTTGTCGGTTCCGGGTGCACATGCTAGCGACAGAGCAATGGACGAGATGTCAAGTAGCGATGACGAACAAAGAAATCACCAGGATGATCACCGACGCAGGTCAGCCAGACACCACAGGGATAGGATCAATTTTAACAGACGGGAGCAAAACCAGTACGAATCGGATGAGTCCCGCCATAATTATGGCTCTTCAGGTTCTAGTTTATTTTCAGATTGTCGGTTAAGAAGGGATCGTGTGCGTCCACGTCTTCACAACCGGTGGCATTCCGATGGAGGTGGGGAAAATATGTATCGAGTGGAAAAATGGAAACTGAGGTTCACGGGGGACTCAAGATCAATGAGTGTTGAGAATTTCCTCTACAAGCTCAAGAAGATAGCAGAGCGAGAGGGCGTTTCAAATCGGCAGCTTCTTCGAGACATTCACCTGTTATTGGATGGCCCGGCGTCAGATTGGTTTTTTACCTTTGTAGATGAGTTCGACGACTGGTTCACGTTTGAGAGGTTGATTAAATATCGTTTTGGAAATCCTAATCAGGATCAAGGAATCCGCCAAAAGATCCAAGAGAGGAAGCAGCAACGTGGTGAGCCGTTCATAGCATTTGTCACCGAAATCGAGAAGCTGAATCGAATGCTGTCGAAGCCATTGTCGAGAAACCGGAAGTTTGAGGTAATCTGGGACAACATGAGGCAGCACTATCGTTCGAAGATCTCCATTGTTGAAGTTACAGACCTGCAGCATCTATTGAAGCTGAACTATAGGATCGATGCAGCGGATCCAAACCTGCAGCAAGCGTGGGAATCTAATCCAAGGCGAACGGTAAACAATGTAGAGGTTGAGGAAAGCGACAATGAAAGCGACGGGTTGGCAGATATCAACACAGTCCGGACGCGGCCGAACAGAGATAGTCAAATAAAACCGGGTGGAAACCCGCAGAGTCAGCAATCCACACAGCACATAATTGGACGAAATGAGCCTACGGCTAGTGGAACGACTATGTTACGAGGCTGTTGGAACTGTCAACAGGAAGGACATAGTTGGCGAGAATGCACTAAACCAAAGGTGATATTTTGTTACGGTTGTGGTAACCTGGGCAGAACGATTCGATGCTGCGAACGTTGCGTGGCGTTCGGTCGGCAGATAAAAAGCCAAAATCAGCAGGGAAACTATTGAAGGGATGGGAGACAGGGAATCCGACTGTCCCTAATAATGAACAGATTCCCAAAACTATACAGCCAAATACAGAGTTTGACCCCTTGCTTCGGGTCCATCATATTCGGGTAAGCGTTACTAAATGTCCCCACATCCGAGTGAAAGTTTTCGAGACGGAAATGGAAGCTTTGCTGGATTCAGGAGCGGGCATTAGCGTGATTAACTCGCCAGAATTGGCCGAGCAGTATGGATTAAAAATCCTCCCAGCAGCAGTTCGCGTAAGCACAGCTGACGGGACGGAGTATAAGTGTTTGGGATATTTGAACATCCCATTCACCTATAAAAATAAAACAAAGGTGGTACCGACGATAATCGTCCCTCAAATTTCCAGGTCTTTGATCCTGGGTGCCGATTTTTGGGACTCATTCGGTATTCAACCAATGATCGATGTGGGAAATGGGCCAGAAAAGATCGAGACATTGGAAACCAGTACAAACTCGCTTCTCTGTTACAATATTGAACCAACAGGTGACCTACCGAAATTGGAGCAGAAAGATATCGACGAAACACTGGACATTCCAACAATGGGCGAGATTCTCGAACCAGTTCCGGACACAGTTGAAACGGAACATGAGCTTAACGAAGCTCAACGTGCTGAGTTGGTCGAAGCGATAAAACAATTTGACTGTACTTCCCCGGGAAAATTAGGCCGTACGAATTTGATTCAGCACGAGATTATCCTTAAGGAGGACGCAAAACCAAGGTTCCAACCAGTTTACAAATGCTCCCCATTCATTCAGCAAGAAATCGATGCAGAGATAGAGCGTTTCAAAAGTTTAGATGCGATCGAAGAATGTTACAGCGAATGGACCAATCCGCTAGTTCCGGTCAGGAAGGCGAATGGGAAGATTCGCGTTTGCCTGGACTCACGACGAATTAATGCGATGACGGTGAAAGATGCATACCCGATGCAGAACATGCAGGACATCTTCCATCGTCTCGGACATGCGAAATTCTACTCAATCATAGATTTGAAGGACGCATATTTTCAGATTCCATTGAAGGAGGAATGCAGGAATTATACTGCTTTTCGAACCTCAAAAGGGTTGTTCCGCTTTAAGGTATGCCCCTTTGGGCTAACAAATGCACCCTTTACCATGTGTCGCTTGATGAACAAGGCTATAGGGTTCGATCTCCAACCCCATGTATTTGTATATCTCGATGACATAGTGATAGCAACCGAAACGTTTGAAGAACATTTGCGACTACTAAAAATCGTTGCACAACGGTTAAAGGCGGCAAATTTAACGATCTCGTTGGAAAAATCCAGGTTCTGCAGAAAACAGGTAATGTACCTTGGATACCTGCTGACTGAACGAGGAGTGTCCATAGACCAAGCAAGGATACAGCCAATACTGGACTACGCCCGACCAAAGTCGGTAAAGGATATCCGCCGTCTCATGGGTCTCGCAGGTTTCTATCAGAAATTTATCGCAGGTTATAGTCGAATAACGACTCCAATAACCGACCTTCTGAAGAAAGGAAAGAAGAAATTCGTGTGGTCAGAGGAAGCTGAATCTGCTTTCAACGAGCTGAAATCAGTGCTGACGTCGGCACCCGTCTTAGCAAACCCCGACTTCAAAAAACCGTTCGCCATCGAAACCGACGCCTCGGATAACGCTGTAGGAGCTGCTTTAGTCCAAGAGCAGGATGGAGAGACTCGAATGATAGGTTACTTCAGTAAGAAACTAAGTTGTACCCAGAGGAAATACTCGGCTGTCGAGAAGGAGTGTCTCGGAGTTCTATTAGCGGTAGACAATTTCCGGCACTATGTCGAAGGAACACGGTTTAAGGTTGTGACAGATGCTAGAAGTTTGTTGTGGCTCTTTAAAATAGGGGCAGAAAGCGGAAACTCAAAGCTTCTCAGATGGGCGTTACGAATCCAGTCGTACGACATTGAACTCGAGTACAGGAAAGGAAAGAACAATATCACAGCTGATTGCCTATCTAGATCGATCGATACTATCACTGTAGCCCAGACCGACCCAGAATACGACGGATTAGCAGCGCAGATCGTGGCCAATCCCGTGAAGTACAGTGACTACCGGGTAATCGATGGGAAAATTTGGAAGTACCTGAAGAAGCCTAGCCGACAGGATGACCCTCGTTTCGCTTGGAAACAGTTCCCAGAACCAGCAGAGAGAAATGAAATCATCCACCGGGAGCACAGCAAGGCCCACTTCGGGTTCGAGAAAACCCTAGCCTCCATCAAGGAACGGTACATCTGGCCGAAGATGAACGAGCAGATTCGGAAATACTGCAGAGAATGTTTGCGCTGTCAAACAAGCAAAGCGGGGAACATCAACGTAACACCACCGATGGGTTCGCAGAAACCAGTTGAATATCCGTGGCAGTTTGTGACGCTTGATTTTGTTGGACCCTTGCCCGCGTCGGGTAAAAATCGTTGCACTTGTCTGTTGGTAGCGACGGACGTGTTTAGCAAGTTCGTGCTGGTGCAACCATTTCGCGAAGCGAAAGCGGGACCACTGGCAGAGTTTGTAGAAAATATGATTTTCAGGTTATTTGGAGTACCAGAAATCATACTGACCGACAACGGAACTCAGTTCATTTCAAAAACATTCAAAGAGCTACTGCAAGCCTATCATGTAAATCACTGGCTAACACCAGCATATCACCCGCAAGTGAACAACACGGAACGTGTGAATAGGGTGATCACGACGGCCATAAGAGCAACGCTAAAAAAGGAGCATAAGCATTGGGCGGATGATATCCAAACAATTGCAAACGCAATCCGTCTCGCTGTCCACGACTCGACCAAATACAGTCCGTACTTCGTCGTCTTCGGAAGAAACCAGGTTTCTGATGGGAGGGAGTATGCGATGATCAGAGACAACTATAAATCCGACGAGCAGGAGATGAACGAAGTAGATAAGAAGAGGAATGCGTTGTTTGAGGAAGTGAGGAAGAATTTGGCTGCTGCATATAAGCGCCACGAAAAAACATACAATCTGCGCTCAAATGCTAGCTGTCCTCGATACTTTGCTGGAGAAACTGTCCTTAAAAAAACCTTTGACCAATCAGACAAAGGGAAAGGTTTCTGCAAGAAACTGGCCCCCAAGTTTGAGCCTTGCGTCGTAAGGAAAATCCTAGGATCCCATACCTACGAACTTGAGGACCTTTCAGGGAAACGGGTGGGAGTTTTCTTCGCTGATCAGCTGAAGAAAATGATCCCCAGTTCTTCTCATCTAAGCAGATAAGTGGAAAAAAGTCAAGCTATGTAGCTCTTCGGAGTAACCACAGATTACGATGAGAAGAAACACCTACGGGGAAATTTTTTTTACTGGCAGCTATTAGCAGCTTTATTTGTTTCTCCGAAAGATAACTGCGCTGAGAAATCATTAGAAGTTTGTGCTGACTCGTTAAACCAGTATTGCGGTTCACGACGCCTTAGAATGAGCAGGGGCAATGACCTGTACAAAGTAATATGCTATATGCTATGAATCATAAAGCGAGCCCTTACGATGATTTCGACAAACGGCCGTGATCAAGCGAAGAAAAGAGGAGCAAGCCTCTGATGCAATTCTCAGTGGTTTTGGAGAATACAAATGAAGCAACGATAGCCGCCAACATAGCCTTTGTGTAGTGGACGCAACTCCACCAAAACAGCTATGTAAAAGGTAGTGATTAAAAGGTGGATTCTTCCACATTGGATCAAGCACGACAAGCATCGTGTTGTAAATAGTATTGTAAATAGTAGTATTAGTTAGATTAGTATGCAATTCCTACGATTTGTCCTATCTCTTATTCTCTAGTGTTAGTTCTTAAATTAATATTAATCGATAATTTCAGAAACTTACGGTTTTCTTATTTTTGATTATCACTCAACGTATAATTATTCGAAATCTTCTATAATTTTGTTCCTATATTGTAAATTATTTCCTTATTTTTTCTTCTTCCATATTATTTTCTTTAATTCCTAAAATATAATAAATTGAATTAGTAATTTTAACCGAATCCAGTATCACTTGATAATTTGAACGATTTTCTTACCTTTTCCCATTTATTCTCCAGTTCGATATCATTTTCATTAGTCCTTTCTAACAGTCCATTAGTAAAAAATCGTCCGCTTCGATCAATACTTTTGGTCAGTTCAGCATTTCCCTTCATCCATTCCATCCAATTTGTTCTCCTTCTTCCTCATCCTTCTTTCTACAGCGAGCTCTTGGTGTAGGTTGAGGTTTGCCATCTGAAAGCAGCTACACCTGCGAAGAAAGATAAAAAAAAACGGTTCTTTTCAAAACTTACATCGATACGACACTATGCGTAAAGTACTCTCCTGATGGTAGCAGGTCCAGTTTCCGACGAATTTTTGGTGTAGCACCACCCTTTCACCGGAAAAACTGCAATAAAGTTTCGCGAACACTTTTCACTACCGAACGCGACGAGTTAGAGTTACGGTTTGTTGACATTTGGTAGAACAGGTTCATTGGTATTGGCAAGAGAATGAGTGACGCGTGAGAGGGATGAATGAGAGTTCAACATGTGTGATCGAGGGGTGACTGCATGGTATTTTTTCTTGATAATTTATGTTGTGAGTTTTTCGTGGTCAAACAATTTTGACGGTCAGAAATTCTCGCTTCGTTCGATTTGCGTTTTTGGATTATCGTGAACATTTTTTTCTGGAGAACTCCAGAGTAGTTCACAATGACCGGAAACAGACCCCCATTTAAAGGATGTGATGTTGAATCCGTTTTGCTTGGATGTTACTCCGAGGTTTGGATATCAGCAAAACATACTAGTATTTTTTCACAAAGGTGAAGGTTTTACGAAGAGCGTATTTCACTTCTTAGTTTTTATACTGAGGTAAAGAAATTCGTGTCTTAATTTCTAGTTTAACTGTACATTGGAATATTCCAATTATAGTGGAATATTATGAGTGAATGTGATTGCCAATTACCATTAGCCAAAGTTTATCGGAAAGATCAAGCAAGTTTTTCAGTTGTTCAGTATTAGCAAGGATAGTGTGTTTTTTGGTTAAATTTAGTTGATTGCTGCTGGAGACCGGAGTTGAAAAACGATGATGGTCAGTAACAGATAATGTCTGCAAATAGATGATGAGTCAATTTTTTTGACGATGACCACATATGACCCCAGCAGTCACGATTTTCTCAATTACAAATACAAATGTCCTTCGAAAATTTGATTGGTTTTCAACCAATCAAATTTTCGAAAACAAAGTGGGGAATGATGTAGTACTACGATATGAATGTAAATAAAATCGAGCGGCCCCTCGAATAACTGGTCCGCTCAGCATGGGTAAAAGCTTCTGTAATTTCTCCCGAAATGTGAATGAGAGTGAGTGGTTGGTTGGAGTTCCTTCGAATGAACTGTCAGATGAGTGGTTGAGCACCCACCGGATCCAGCCGTGGTTGGAGCCGAGTTACTTTTGGCGGGTGGTCGCGACGCAGGCGTCGCCCCACTTTTGAGATAACCCTTTCTGCGACCTTTAACCGCAGAATAAGCTATAGTGGAGGGGAAACTATTTGTCTCTGGGTTTTGAAAGCCATTCGGCAGCACCCGGGATTTGGTGGTAGAGGATCGAGGTCTGGGGATATTCAAAAGAAATTGAAGCCGTATACAAAAAAAGGCTTCGGGGAAACTTGCGTAATTTCGTGAACGATTGCGTAGTTCCGGTCACGAAGATATGACTCATGCT
The DNA here is from genome assembly GCF_030247195.1 of Topomyia yanbarensis. Lineage (NCBI taxonomy): Eukaryota > Metazoa > Arthropoda > Insecta > Diptera > Culicidae > Topomyia > Topomyia yanbarensis. The sequence goes on from NC_080672.1 coordinate 226,741,596, forward strand.
TTAAACTGAGGACTCCAAAGATCTGATTTTTCACTTTGTTCTGGATCGTGGAAGAGGCAGGAGTGGTTTAGTTTTTTTTTCGCGCCTCGGTGTGGTTTTATAGGTAAAAGATAAAAATCGTGAGATTCTCTATATCAGTTTTGCCAGTAATTAGTTTCCCTTCCCAGTTCTAACTCATACAAGTTAAGTGGCTTCCCGCATATCGAAGCAGTGGTTTAGAGTCGGTATTCCCGAATTAAGGTAAGGTGCAAATGGTGGCCAGTGCAGTGCGTGCCCTAATTCCAACTTGTCGTTGGATGCGTGTTTTTCGTGCAGGTTTGAAGCTGCAGCATCCCGTCACACCGATCATCATCCGTCATCAACCGCTTCTGACCCCGCCATCTAGCTACAAAGTTCCCGGTGAACCATCCGGAAGAGCGACGACCGTCAAATTTGCGCTAGCTAGGGAGCAGCGTCGTTGCCAGCATACGTCCAGTGGCTGGGCACCGACTATCGATCAACCCACGTGGGAAACATGTAATGCAGTGACCTCCATCAGGTCAGACTCTGCCAGCAAACGACCGGGCAAATCGTTTGTGGCAACCGGATCAGCATCTCCAGCGGACTGGATCTTCGAGCGACCCACGTAAAACCATGGTAGTGTGAGTACTCATTTCCTTTTTTTGACATGCGCATGATCAATTTTGTTTAAAACCGCAAATGCCGGTTCAGTGAGCTAAGTGACAGTGTTTTCGTGACAAGCTCAAAAAGCCCGGGTTCGAGACCCGATTATCAATTTTTTTGTTCGGCGGTTTTATTTTTCCCACCCCGTGAAAATCCTAGGTCAGCGATGAAATCGCTGTATTACACGCAAACACGCCGACTGTATATGCACGCACCGTAAGTTGAGCCACTCATTTTCGGATGAACACCACGTTAGGTAGTTAGATTTTTGATATGCTTTGGGAAGGGAGAGAGACAGGATAGGCAGTGACCATGTTGGTTAGCGCGCTGCGAGGAAATTAGCTAGCAAGTTGAAAGGCCTGGGTTCGAGACCCGAAATGTGAAATAAATATTTTTTGTAAGCGAATTATGAGTTGAAGTGATTAAACCGTTTTTTTTGCAGTAAACTATTTTTTGGTATTTTCTGGTATAGGTAGTTTCACGATTTTCGGTCGTTTCCGTTTTTTGTTGCGAGCAGAGTTGACTCCTTTTTCCTTCGACTCCACCTTTCCTAAATCGGCCACGATTGGGGACCTTGTGTTTGAGTAGATCTTTGCCCGTGATGATAAAAAGCGTTAGAGCTAATTAATTATTCCGGTCTGAGGCCTTCTTTGTGTACTGTTGTTGATTTCTAGCGAATGTTTTCAGACTGGTAATCAAGGTACCTGAGTCCAGTTGGACCATTCTGGAGCCAGAACTCAGAAACAAATGGTACCCGCCCGTAGGAGGGGTCTCAACAGCTGGGCAAACTGAACAAGGCGAATGGTCTCCTTCGGGAGTGGCGCTGAAGCCATCCGCTAGATATTGATTTAGGCTCCGGCTCCAACTGTCTCGGGTTACACTCTCCGAGCAGCAGAGGAAGTGGCGAAGGGACCAACAAGAAGCCACAAATCGGGTTTCGAGAGAAATTCCGCCGCCGGGGAACTCTCCGACTGTGTAGACTAGGTCCACCGCCGATGACCAGTTTAGTAGTACGTGACGTAGCACCTAGTTTGGGTCTTAGGGGCGCCTGTGAACCGGACGTCAAGCTTCACCAGAATCGCTGAACCGATCTCGACACCCTACCGGGTAGCTCGTGAGTAGGGTAGATCCACCACCGGGGATTACACCGAGTAGACAACGTCGCAGAGCTAGCAGTGGGTCGTTGGGCGCTGGTGAACCGGAAGTTACGCTCCACCCGGCATCGCCGGATAGACCTCAGCGCCTACTGGATGGCCCGTTGAGTAGGCTAGATCCACCGCCGGGGACTACATCGAGTAGATCGGGACGACGCGGAAAGCTAAATGGCTCACAGAAACGAACATTGGTATCAGAAGAAATCTACCGCTCGGTTACAGGAGAACAGGCTAGATCCATTGTTGGGTACTAGACCGAGTAGTTCGCGAACAAATGAAATCGCCGAACTGAGCTCGACACCTGGCTGGCTAGCTCTAATTCGGGA